>NC_043967.1:53503389-53512903 GCF_902148855.1 Sphaeramia orbicularis | reverse complement strand
TTGGTTATTTTTATTATTTGTTATATTATATGGTTTTTCATTCATTTTATTATGTATGTTGTGAATTCTTTTGTTCATTTTTTGTCTATTTTTTTTTACATATTTTAATTATTTTTTGTCATTTTATTATTTTTTTTTTTACATCATTTGTTGATTCATTGTTTTGTCATTTATTTATTTGATTATTTTGTTGCTTTTATTCGGTTTTCATTATTTTGTTCATTTTTGTTGTTTCATTGATTATTTGGTTTGTTTTTAGTTGATTGTGTTTTTGTTTTGTTCATTTTAATTGAACATTTCAACCCAAATTGACATAGTTTTACCTTCATTCTCATTGAACTTTCTTCTTTTTCTTCTTATTTCCAGCAGCAGGATGAGTAAAACCCTGAGTCCTGAAGGTGATCGGAATTGATCCAACTTATTGATCGTCAGTTCTGTTTTTTCTTGTACGTTCATGTTTCATCCACTAGAGGGCGACAGAGAAACACCACAGTCTGAGTGTGAATGTGCTGATGGAGCTGAAACTGAACACCAGTCAAACTTCTGTCCTTTATTTAAAGCTTCACAGATTCAAAGACGCCTGTTGATGGATTGATCTTCTAACTGATTGATTCTAATTGATAAATGGATTGATCTGTGTATAAAAGAAGGATCTGACATTTGAGAAGCTGAAGTTTGGAGCCAAAACACTGACGGTATGTAGTATTTTCATTTTCAAATATTAAAAATGATCTAAATTATCATCGATATTTAGAATAAACATCTGTTTCTAAATGATTATTTTACAGATATTTAAGGAAGGATTAGAGCCACTGGAAAAAAAACAATGAACATCTATATATACATTTTATTATTTTTATGATTTAAAAAATAGTCTGAATTCTGACTTTAATCTCAGAATTCTGACTTTTTTCTCATAATTCTGACTTTGTTATTTATTTATTTATTTTTACTTATTGTTCTGAGAAAAAAGTCAGAATGGACTGTATGCACAGCCTCACTACTTCCTGAACTTCAGGTGGCTCCTTTATTTCCTGTCTTTTTATTGGACACACTGATTAATCCAGGTGTGACTATTTAATCAGTAGTCACAATAAGAAGAAGCAGACACCTGGGTTAGTCAGTGTGTCCAATAATGAAAGACAGGAAATAAAGGAACCAGCTGAAGTTCAGGAAGCAGTGTGGCTGTGCATAGAGTCCATTCTGAGAAGAAAAGTCTGAATTTGGACTTTCTCCTCAGAATTCTGACTTTCTTCTCTGAATAATAATTTTAAAAATATTGAACTTTCATTTTTTTCCAGTGGCTCTAACCCTCCTCTGTAAACATTAGTATCGGTCGTTTAGAAAAATGTGACAAGATGTTTAACAGAGATCTTATATTTATGCAGATTTTCTTTCTGTGGTTTTAATGTCTATGAAATATTAGACAGATGGTGCGTTCAGGGTCCCTTCGTTAGTGAATATGTTGGGTTTTTTTTTATATTATTTATTTTTGAACAGTGATATAATCGAAACCTTCCAGTTTGTTGGAAATACCAGACGTGTTTTACGAGTGTGTGAATCCACAGATCGGAGGGTTTTCCTGTATTTTTTGGACAGCGTCGGTGTAGTGTCCCCTCGTAAAGACAGAGGACTGACCTTTGACCTTACTCTGTCCGGTCTCTGTCCAGACTGTCATTTACAGACAGGACTGACCTTTGACCTTTACTCTGTCCGGTCTCTGTCCAGACTCTGTCATTTACAGACAGGACTGACCTTTGACCTTTTCTCTGTCCGGTCTCTGTCCAGACTCTGTCATTTACAGACAGGACTGACCTTTGACCTTTACTCTGTCCGGTCTCTGTCCAGACTCTGTCATTTACAGACAGGACTGACCTTTGACCTTTACTCTGTCCGGTCTCTGTCCAGACTCTGTCGTCGGCTGCAGATTTAGAAACTGCTGAGTCGAAAACAATCAGGACGGGACGACGGCGATGACTTCAGCTGCAGTTCGGCGTCTGTCGGGGAAACTCATCAAAGAGGTTTTTTTAATCGAACCCATGACTTCACGTCCGCTCCGTCCTCCATCTGCACTTTATGTTTGATCCACTGAACGCAGCGTTCGGCCTCAGACTGACAGCTGTGGGTTATTGATCCAAACTTTAATCCAGAACTGTCAAACTCCTGTTAGATCAGGTTCCACATTCAGTCTACTATGAGCTGAGGTGGGCCAGACTAATAAAATAATAGAAATAATAAATAAAAACTGATTAATAATGTCAATGCCAAAGTTTACGACAGAAGCGTATTGCATTCACCCACAAAAAAAAAAAATTCAGCTCTGTTTTTCCGAATTGACGAGATAATTATCTTGTAATTACTAGAAAAATAAGTTTTAAAAAAAATTTGGCTGTGTTTTTCTGAATTAACGAGATAATTGTCTCGAAAAACAGACACATTTTAATTTTTTTATGAAACAGTATAAAATACGTTTTTAAAAAACTGGCTCTGTTTTGTCTCAATTAACAAGATACTGTTTTCTGAAAAAAAAAAAAAATCCACAATATTCTAAATAAAAATTGAATTTTTTTTTTTTTTTTTTGCAGCCTGGCACTGATTAACCCAAACATGTTCATGTGCGTTACTATTTTTATGCTTATTTAATAATTAGAAAAAATGCATCAGTTTGACTGTCGACATACTTCACATATACGTTAAACTTTGTCTTTAAGTGCAGAGTTAAAATGATCTGATTTTACAAACCATCTTTAACAGAGCTGCAGATTTTAGCTCAATAAATGTGTAATTTAAAGCAACATGAGGTAAAAAAAAAACCCCACAAAGTGATTCTAATCCCAGTAAATAAAGCCATAAATGTAAGCTACACTTTACAGAATCATCTTTTCCATGTTTTTAGTTTTTTTCTGTTAATAGACTCATTTCTGGCAGTTTTTCCATGAACTGAAGGTTGTAATTTCCAGACTGAATGGAAATCCTCTAGACGCAAATAAAATCTAATTTAATCATAAAGGTTTAATCTGAGCAAATAAAACGAACAGGGTTTAATTATCTGAGTCTCAGCTCCACATGAGGAAACTTTAGACTGGAGTCATTTATTTTGTTCATGTTTTCACACAGGAATAAATAAAAACAAAAATGAGAACAGGTGAGTTTTTAATTCGTCTGAAAAACTAAGAGAAGAAGACGTTTAGATCTGACGTCACTGTCACTGCAGGAAAAACAGAACGTCCAGTGGAACGTTGAGGCAGTAAAAGAAAAAGAAAAAGACATGAATGTAAATCCAGACGAGTCCTGGAGTTTGAAACACGTTTATTGTTCGTCTGATGGGTTTTTTTTATTCCTGTCGTAGATCTCTACAGCAGAGGAGTCAAACAGAAGAATTTAGGACAAATACGAACAGTCAGTGGTTTCAAACTGATTTCAGTTCAGCTTCCACGTCCTCCCAGTGTGAGCTGAAGGGTACGGTGGCCCAGAGGTGCAGATATGGAGCCAACCTGGGGCCATAAGTTTTATATATGAAAAAATAAAAACTGAAAATGTAAGTTTTGATCTTGAATTTTGAAAAATAATGCAATGTATTCAAATTAAAAATAAGTGTATGAAAAGTTTATTCAGGTAAAATATCATTTTGATTCACCTCGGTTTTTCTTTTGAATAAATTATTTTCATTTTTCACTTTCATATGTTTCAATATTTGAGGTTTTATTTTTTCACTTGCATGTTTTATCTTTTCAGATTCAGATCTTATTTTTTACAGTTTCAAATCCTTATTTTTTCACTTTCAGATCTTTTTTTTTCAGTTTCAAATCTATGTTTTTTTAGCTTTCAGATCTCTTTTTTGTTTGTTTTTTGTTTTGTTTTTTGCTTCTACAACTTTTAGCCCTGATGTGGTGTGGAAAAAAAAACATAAAAAAATAAGATCTGAATCTGAAATGATAAAACATGCAACTGAAAAAAATAAAACCTCAAATTTTAAAATATATATGAAAATGAGAAATGAAAATAGATAATTTATTCAAAAGAATTACCGAAGTGAATCAAAATTATTTTGACCTGAAAAAACTTTTCATAAACTTATTTTTAATTTGATTACTTTGTTGTATTTTTCAAAATTCAAGATCAAAACTTAAATGATCAGTTTCATTTTAATTTTTTCATGTACAAAACTTATAGCCCCAGGTTGGCTCCATACAACAGATTATCCACTATAAAAAATATAAGAGACATTATGATTTATTTACAAAGAAGTCTCTGAAAAAAATATACCCCTTAAATAAAAATAAACTTGTATGAAAAAAAGCTGTCTCCTAAAAAAGCAAAAACAAAAAGAACTTGTAATAAAAATAAATTTGTACAAAGAAATGAAATAAACTTGTATGATTTATGTTTTTATAGAAGTCTGTTATTTGAGGACATTATTTAAAATATATATATATATATATATACAAGTTTATTTTATTTCTTTTATAAATGTAATTTTTATTACAAGTTGTGTTTTTTTGTTTGTTTGTTTGTTTTTTTAGCAGATCGTATATGTGTCCCCTGAACTAACATGAGTTTGACGCCCCTGCACTGAAACAAAGACTAAAATGTTTTGTCATTATATAAAGGTTAGTCTGTTATTATTTTACTAGTTTGTCCCATCGGGGATCAGAACGACGCTCCTGTTCTTTCCACTAGGGGGCGACACAAAGTCTGATTGTTTTTCTAACGACCTGCTTTTTACAAAAATAGTTTGAAAACACTCAAATGTCAGGAAGTTTCGACGTTTGCTTGTAGTCCTTGTCTCACCTCTGCCCTCTGGTGTCGTCTGTGGGTACTGCGCCCACTCACAGGTAACGCCTGCTGTTTGGACCGTTTCCATCATGTGACCGTGACGTGGGCTGTGATTGGTGGATGATTTACAGAAGAAAACAGGTAAACGGAGTCAGAGGGTCGGGAACCTTTCACCTGGGAACCATTAATCTGACAGCTGTGTTTCTGGAGGGGCTGCAGTCATGTGTCACCAATAAATGTACCCCCCCCCCCAGCCAGATGTTCAGGTGGACTCTGATGGGCTGACCAGATGTGGAGGCGAACAGGCGTCGATAATACGACACAGAGACGACTGCGCACGGGTAAATTCTACTGCAGCAGGTATTTATGTCTGAGGTAATGTTTTATCTGCGACATTTGGATTTAATTCCTAATATTGTTCGCATTTGTATCATTATTTACTGTTAAAAAAGTCCAAATAAATGGACTGAACTTCTACAGTGCATCTTCTCCACCTTCATGGAGCCCCTCACATTCACACATACACCAGCACCAGCTGCTGCCATGCAGGGCGCTGCCCGGCTCTACGGGGAGCAGTTTAGGGTTCAGTGCCTTGCCCAAGGACACTTCGACATGTGGACAGTCAGAGCCAGGATTTGAACCGCCAACCCTTTGGTCACTGGACAACCCGCTCGACCAACTGAGCCGCAGCCGCCGTAAGGCAAATACGGCTTCATAGAAAACATTTAACAGTCACTGAATACAGAAGATTTGCAGAAGCTGCTGTTTAACTCATTCAAGCTTTAACCCTCTGGTGTTCCATCCACACAAGTTCTAATATTCACCTAGAACACAAAATACACACAGTCTGGTACCAGTGTACGGAAGGAAGTCTGTCTCATCACATTTGGAATTAAAAAAGCCTTCGAATTTCTGGCACTGATTTTTTTTTTTTTTTTTGCACTGAAATTAAGAATCTGAATTTTTTGTCTCTGAATTCAACTATGGTCATAAATTTAGAAAAAAAATAATAATTCAGAAGCAAAAAATTCAGATGCTAAAAAATCAGAAGCAAAAATTCAGACACAAAAAATTCAGATCACACATCCCGGACACCAAGGATACACAATCGATTCTATCTCAGGTCGAACCGACAGCCGACCAATCCAGTTACATTAGGTTGGTCATGTGACGCTGATGCATGAAGACGGTCAGCGCGGATGTGTGATGTGAATTTTAGCATCTGAAATTTTTATTTAGTTTTTTGTATTTCATCAACTTGAACTATAAACAAAAATAGCAAATACTCAGTAACTGTTAGATTTTTAACCATTTAATAAATGCCATATTTGTAATGGAAACAACAATATTTTTTGATGGAAAAAAACAAACTTTTTTTTAAAATATCTATATTATACTGAACTCCAGATTTCGTACAAACCGTAAGATTCGTACAAACTCATCATTTGTAAGAATCTTTGTGACCTCAGCATTAGCACCGTTTCCTCAGACTGACCTCATGAAATTGTGTTTGTATGCAAAGTTCAAATAGTTTTGGATTTTTCATTCTAGTTTAGTTTTATTTAGTTTTGACTTTTTTTTTCTCTAATTCAGTTTGTTTTAATTCATTTTTAGAGCAGGTTTACTAGTTTTTATTAGTTTTCATTATTTCTAAATGCTCAGTTTTAGTATAAATTTTAGTTCAGTGGTCTCTTTTCTCTTCTTCTCTGTGCTCCTATTCAAATCAACCCCAGACAGGACTCTGCTGCTTTAGTCTCCATGTTTCCAGGTAGAGTGGGGACCAGAAGACGACTGGAAACCACAAGTGAACACAAGTGACGGAGCAAAAGTGTCAGATGGTGACAGCACAGAAAACTGAGAGAGCGAAATAAATCACTTTCATATCAATCCAACATTGACAAAGACGAAAACGAAGGGAATTTTATCCATAATTTTTTATATGTTTTAGTTAGTTTTGTAAACCACAATACAGTTTCAGGTAGTTATCGTTGTTTTTCTTTTAATTATAGTTTTTATTTATTTCCGTTAATGAAATGTTTTTTCAATTCTAGTTTTCATCATTTCATTAGTTTCGTTAACGATAATAACCTTGGTTGTATGTGACACCAGTTCATTGCATTTGGTGTGCTGTACGTACACATTTCCATCCTTTAGCGTGTTATTTAATGTCATTTGATGGCGTGTCAATGCACTAGCCGCTAATCGCACTAATCTCTAACCCTAAACCTAATTGTGCTAATGATGTGTTATTTTACGCGGCATAAATATACGCGCTGAAAGCTTTTAATGCGTACAGATAACACACCAGTTAAAAGTGGTGCGTTATCTGTACGCAGTTCATGATATTACGTTGATTTCCTTGAAAATGACAACGTCTGGTCTCAGAAAAAAAAAAAAACAGTGTTTTTGGTTCGTTTTTCCATTTCTGTCATGTAGTAACTTTATTATGTTATTAAAGAAAATGAAAAATGAAAGTTTTTTTAGATTTGGTTTATCTGTTTTGACACTGAAAAAGAAAAATGCCTTGAAATTCAATTTTAATTCTTCTATTTTAAAACGAAAAAATTAACCGCTAGTTTTTCTTTTGTTTCTGAAAATAAAATCCAATTACCAACAGATACACTGTCCTCAGTGGATGGGTCAGAATTTTAAAAATCCTACAAAAATGAACAACTTTTAAATTCTGACCTAAAACAAATAGTGCAAAAATAATCAGACCTTTAATACGATGAGTGTAAAGTGTGTTTAATTCGCTCACCTGGACACCACAGGGTTAATATTTCTGGACATTCAGTCAGTCTGCGTTCATGTTTCATTCACCTCTGACTGAAAAGTGCCGTTAAAACAACAGTATTTCTTGGTTAAATCATTAACAGCGGGGGTATTTTACTGCCTCCAACCCTTCGCTTCCAGTTCAGAGGAAATAATGTCAACAGGATGAAGAAGACGAGCGCGCTGCCAGCTTTAACGTCAAACAACCGCCTGCACTGTGACTAAAAGCACCGATTCAAGGAGGAAATACAGGGAAAATGTGTCTGCGTCAACAAAAAATATTTAAAATGTAAATCAGAAGGAAAAAGAGGTTCTGTGAGGATGTGAGGAATGATGTTTCTGAATGTTTTTTGTCTTAAATCCAGAATAAATAAGTGAAGCATCAGCTGTGGGAGCGTCTGAACACAGTTAAAGGACAAATGACTGAAATATGAAGAAGTGGTAACAAACATAAGGCAAACGTAAGGACCAATAGAACATCACTGCATGAGCTTAAAACATAATAATAATAACAATATAATAATAATAGCCAATTATTAAACCAAATAAGTGACAAAAGCAGGAAAAGCTGAAAAAAAAAAACCCAGTAAAATTAACAAATATAAGCAAAAAGTAACATGATAATAAAAGAAATGGATAAAATATTAACAACAAAAGACAAAAAAGTCATTAATTACTGAGATAAAAGACTAAATCTGTCCACATGACCTTGTTTTTATCCGTTTTATTCAGTTTTCTGTTTTTGTGTGAACAGATATTTCGTAAATGAAGGTCTACATCACAAACCTGCTCTGTCATTTCATTATTTGACTTCATTATTTGTCCTAAATTACTTCTGTTCAAACCTTTTTCATGCCTGTGATCGATGAATATTTACAGATGAAATGATATGAACTATGTTCATGCTGACAAAGCACATATGAACCCTATAAAGGTTAGAACAGGCCTGGAGTTCTGCATGTTTTTATAATAAGTGTCAGAAAACAACTTTTTTGCCATTTCTTTTTCAGGAAGAACTTACGTTTTCAATATCTGTCCATTAATTATCATTATTATATGTAACAGATGCTTAAAACAGTGAGTTATAGTTAAAAAAAATTAAATGACTTGCATTTTTATCATATTTATTATCAAAGCATCTGTAAACGTCTGTAACTAAACTCTGTGAGTTTCTCTAAATCAGGGGTCTCAAACTCGGGTCCTCGAGGGCCACTATCCTGCATGTTTTAGATGTGTCCCTCTTCCAGCACACCTGACGGTCGTCTCAGGCTTCTGCAGACTTGGATTTAGGCTGATCATTTGAATCGTGTGTTGGAAGAGGGAAACATCTACAACATGCAGGATACTGGCCCTCGAGGACCCGAGTTTGAGACCCCAGCAAATCCTCTTTTCTCTTTTCCATGTGTTGGTCCACTGTAGTTGTTCTAGATCAGTGTGAGTCCATGTTCTTCTGGTTCTGTTTGGTTCTTTTTACTCATTTGGATCCAGTTGATAGTCTGGGTTCACTTTGGGTCTGGTCGTAGACAGAGCCGCTCATTTCACTGACAGAAACATCCATCAGCTGATTCACATACACACTGGATCTGTCTATGTCCTGGACAGATCTGACTGTAGGTTTACACATATACAAATATACAGACGTTTAGAGAAGGTTTACACATATATACAAATATACACACATTTAGAGAAGGTTTACACTATATACAAATATACAGACGTTTAGAGAAGGTTTACACATATATACAAATATACACGTTCAGAGAAGATTTATACACATACAAATATACAGACGTTTAGAGAAGGTTTACACATATATACAAATATACAGACGTTTAGAGAAGGTTTACACATAATACAAATATACAGACGTTCAGAGAAGATTTACACATATACAAATATACAGACGTTCAGAGAAGATTTACACACACATATACAAATATACACACGTTTAGAGAAGATTTATACA